>NC_059986.1:22500-30000 GCF_912999745.1 Papilio machaon | reverse complement strand
CTCCACGACTGCCGTATATATCACCCTCACCACCTCCGGGTTCAGCCCCCATTGGGCCTTTGCGGCTCTCGACAGCTGAGCGTACAGGCCTTGCGCCTTGCGACACACATTATCAATGTGTGCGCCAAACGTTAGCCTGTCGTCGATTGTGAGGCCGAGGATCTTGATTTCTTTGGAGAAGCCGATGTCCACCCCGCCCATGCGCAGGTGTGGGGTGTCGTATTTAAGTTTTCTTGTTATCAACATAGCCTGGGTTTTCTGCGGCGCAAAATTTAATTTATTTACTACACCCCACTCATGCACACGGGCAAGGGTAACCCCGGCCCTCTGTTGGATGTCATAGGCGCTGTCCCCAGAGATGATGAGGACAATATCGTCGGCGAATGCTTGGCAATAATCCACGTCTTTTTCTAGAACTTTAAGTATCGGGTTTAAGAGCACGTTCCAGAGGGTCGGACCCCCGATCGACCCCTGGACGCAGCCTTTTTCTGTGGCCTTCGTGAATTCCGCGCCAGCGTACCTGAGGCGAACTCTCCTGTCGCTAAAGTAACTGTCTATAATCCGCCTCAGGTACACTGGGCAGTTTGTGTCCTTCAGACCACACTTTATGGCAGGCCACCACGCATTATCGAAGGCGCCCTCTATGTCAAGCGACACAAGCACCATGAGCTTCTTATTAGAAAGCCCATCGTGAATGTGTCGCATCATGTCATAGAGGGCGTCCTCGGTGCTGCGCTGTGGCATGAAGCCGTATTGTCTAGTACTGATATTTGGAAGTATGTGCCATCTTATGCGTCGGATGGTCATCTTCTCATAAATTTTCCCGAGGATCGGCAATAGACCGATGGGTCTGAAAGACTTCGGTTGTGTATAATCTTCTTTGCCTGGCTTCCTAAGGACCACCACCACTGCTTCTTTCCAACAAATGGGAAAATATGCCAGTCTCAAGCATTTGTTTATCATTGCTAGGTAGAGGTCCGGATCGAGTGTGATTGCCGCAGTGCAAATGTCGGCGGTGAGGCCGTCAACGCCAGGGGCCTTTTTGGGATTGAAGGTTGCTACGGACCACATAAGTTCACTTTTGGTGAATTCTCGAAGGCCTGGATCTTCATGTTGCGCAGTATTTATTTGCGATGCTTTTTGTCTTATTGTTTTATGTTCCGCGGCGTCCTCGGATGGTGGGTCTTCCGGGTAGAATTTTTCAGCAAGGGCTTTAGCAGAGTCTTCGGCGCTTAGGGTTACTCCGTCCTTCATGATGGGAAGTTCCTCGTTTCTACTCATAGTACGGCCTATCACTCGATATATTCCGTCCCATACTGATTCTCTATCTTGTTTGCTGCAGAAAGTTTTCCAACTGGTTGTCTGCGCTTTTTTGATCTGTATCTCATATTCCTTTTTTGATTCCAGGTACTGCTCGACTACCCATTCTCTTCTGCATGGTGCTGCACAATAGATTCTGCGCTTTTTGCGCAGGACCTCTCGTTTTTTGTCGGTGAGGGCTTTGGTCCACCAAGGTAAGTATACTTTTTTACTTTTAGGTTCTTTTTTACAATTTTCCTCGCAAGTTTCCTGTATTGATTTTGTATAATTTTGAATTATCTTTTCTAGATTTTGTGTGTCTTTAATTTCGTTTATGTTTTTAGTATTAATTTTGTATTTGTCCCAAGCTTTTGTTAAATTTTTCTGAAAAGCACCCCAGTCAACCTTTTTTGTATTAAATATTCTGGTGGTGCGTTGAATGTCCACTCCTTGGGACTTTTGAAGATTTATTTTAAATGAAATCACCTTGTGGTCCGAATTGATGGTACTATCCTCCAGTTTCCAATTTTCTACTTTTTCAAGAAGGGTCGTCGAGCATGTTGTGATATCTACACAACTGGAATATCTTCTATCACCCCGGACGACGTCAAAAGTGGGGCTAGATCCACTGTTTAGGATATGTAGTTCAAGCTGGTCTAAGAGTGCCGCGATCTCCTCACCTCTCCTGTTTGTTCTCGCACTCCCCCAACAACTATTCCATGCGTTAACGTCGCCCCCCAGTATTACGCTCTTTGTCCCTAGACCTTCCACGGCGCGCTCTACATCCTCCAGATAGGGTTCCAGCGGTTTGTCCCCCTCAAGGTAGACCGAGACCACCCCCATCTCCCAGGTCCCAGTTCTTAATTTCGCGACTGCGATATTTTCAGTTGTAAGAGTTGGGGGTTAGGTTAGGTTAGGTTAGGTTAGGTTAGGTTAGGTTAGGTTAGGTTAGGTTAGGTTAGGTTAGGTTAGGTTAGGTTAGGTTAGGTTAGGTTAGGTTAGGTTAGGTTAGGTTAGGTTAGGTTAGGTTAGGTTAGGTTAGGTTAGGTTAGGTTAGGTTAGGTTAGGTTAGGTTAGGTTAGGTTAGGTTAGGTTAGGTTAGGTTAGGTTAGGTTAGGTTAGGTTAGGTTAGGTTAGGTTAGGTTAGGTTAGGTTAGGTTAGGTTAGGTTAGGTTAGGTTAGGTTAGGTTAGGTTAGGTTAGGTTAGGTTAGGTTAGGTTAGGTTAGGTTAGGTTAGGTTAGGTTAGGTTAGGTTAGGTTAGGTTAGGTTAGGTTAGGTTAGGTTAGGTTAGGTTAGGTTAGGTTAGGTTAGGTTAGGTTAGGTTAGGTTAGGTTAGGTTAGGTTAGGTTAGGTTAGGTTAGGTTAGGTTAGGTTAGGTTAGGTTAGGTTAGGTTAGGTTAGGTTAGGTTAGGTTAGGTTAGGTTAGGTTAGGTTAGGTTAGGTTAGGTTAGGTTAGGTTAGGTTAGGTTAGGTTAGGTTAGGTTAGGTTAGGTTAGGTTAGGTTAGGTTAGGTTAGGTTAGGTTTTTTTTTTTTTTTTTTTTTTTTATTGTTGACCTAACCTAATCTATGGTTAGGTCATACTGTCTACTTCTAACATGGGGGGTCAGAATCTTTGTCTGCCTATTTTAATCTTTCATGCAAGTTCTCTCTTTTATGCCTCTCGCACTTTCTTTCTTCATACTATTTCTTTCTTGTTTACATCGTCTTTCTTACTCATACGGGTGGGATTCCCGTCTATTCTACTCTATTCTATTTTTTACTTTATTTATTTATTTATTCTTATAGGGTATTAAAACTACTACAACTCTGTCTCTTTATTATACATCTTGAAACTTACATACTAACTTATTTTATCTTATTTCTATTTTACATTTTTTTATCTTATATTACTATTTTATATTTTGCTTTATTTATTTGTTATTTGTTGTTACAGGTGTAATAAAACTACTACAACTCTGCTTCTTTATTTTACAGCTTAGTACTTACATACTAACTTAATCTATCTTATACAATTATTTTGTTACTTTTTATTTTCTTATGCAAATTACTTATCTGTTCTAACTTTTATGTTTGTTTAATATTATATTTACAAAGTGCCATATTGGTATATATTGTGGATTTATCAGTGTTTACATTTATTCTGGTTTTTATAATACTTAATTACACTTAATATGTTATAATTATCAATTAAGGTTTACAATTTTACTTTATTATTGGTACTATAACATTTTAATTTTTTAATATTTTTGTAATTTTACTTTACATTCTTTGTACCTTTTTTCTTGTTTACTTTACTTGTTTGTTCACAATATTTGTTGTTATTTATATTATAAACCATTACAATTGGTTGACTGATATTTGTATAATTTTGTCTCGGTGCCTTCTATATGCAATTTTATAAAATTTTTAAATTTCCTTCCCTGCCTGTATATGTTTTATTTTTATATAATTTCTATATGCATATGTGTGTGTTGTGTGTGTGTTATAATTTGTTTTTATGTATTGTATGTACTTGTGTTTATGTGAATGTTGTATGATTGGTATGTTTACATTGTATTGTGTTGTTGTATTTTGAGTGTATGTGTGTATACACATTGTGTTTGTGTTGTGTATTGTTTGTGTTTATGTATGTTTGTATTTTGTGTGCATTTGTGTATGTTTGTTTATATTTTTGTATATGTTTTGGGTGTATGTTATACCTAAGTGTGATATACATCTATATTTTAATATTGTGGTTTTGTTGTTTTGTTTTATGATTTTACTAATTTGTAATATACTATAATTGTGAGTAATATATTAAATAAAATATTTTTATGAGTATTGTTTTATTCGCTGTGTTATACTTTTTATGTATAGTGTGTTATTTAATGTTAGTATAAATCCACTTTTACTGTTTTACAATGGTTATTATTTTTAAAATTTTTTGCATATTTATTTTACAATATTTGTATTTTATTTAATTTGTATAAAACTGTAAAAGTGGTTTGTTTGTGAATGTGTGTGTTTATGTATTTTCTTAGCTTGTGTATGTGTATGTTATTATGTGTGTTTATATATTTATTTATATATTGTATATATGTATATTATAATGTGTTTAGTTGTGTTTGTGTTATATTTATGTATATGTATGTGAAATCTATGAGTATGCTATTGTTGACCGTGCTATTTGTTCCCATTTTCTTCTTATTGGGCATTCCTGGCTGAATGCGTTGTGATTGTGGTTGTTTACTTTTGCTTGCTTACAGTTACAGCATGTGGGTTCAGATTTGTTTTTCCATTCTTCACATTCAGATCGTTTGTGGGATCCTCCACAGTGGCTACATTTTTCTTCTTTATCTTTGCAGAACCGTTTGGGATGTCCATAACCCAGGCAGGTCGAGCATTGGATCAATGGTGATTGGTCTTCTACACGTAGCTTTTGTAAGTCTATCCGGACTTTACCAGCTTCCATCATGCTCTTCCAGACCTGGGGGGGGACTCTTATTACTACATGATTTGTTTGCGGATTTTTTGCTTTCTTTTTGTAGAGGATTTCCATTTTGTCTGTTTCAGTGTAGTTATTGAAAATATCTTTGTTTTGTTTCTGTAGGGCTGCCAGTATTTCCTCATCGGTGTTGTAGTTTAGTACATCCCTAATAACAACCAATGGGTTTTTGTTTTGTATATCCTGCACGTTTAGGTTTTCTGTATCTTTTAATTTTTCTTTTACTAGTTCTCTTTCTTTTTCTGTTTTAAAACCTATAATTATTTTCTGGTCCTTAGCTTTTCTTATTCTTTCTATTTCGACACCTCCTTCTTTAGCCTGAAGGGCCTTTCTAATTTTATCTAGAACCTCCTCTCCTGTATCTATTGGATTTTTAGATGTGATCTTTATAGAGTGTAGTGTTTGTTCTATTGTTTTTATTGGTGTGTTAGATGTTACTACTGATGCGTATGTTTTGCTTCTGTTGTTTTCGGTGTTTTGGTTTTTTATTATATTTTCGTTTAATTCTTCTATTCTTTTGCTGTTTTCTTGAATGATTTTGTTTCCCCTCTCCGTAATGCTTGCATATGTTTCCATTTGTTTGCTTATTCCATTCTCAAGTTTTTCCAATTTGTTCAAGTTATCCAGGGTGTCCAGTTTGTCCAACTTGTCCAATTTTACCGAATTTATTATGTTAGTTCTTCCCATCCCTTCCAACTCTTTGCGTATAATGTCCATCGTTTTGTTGTTCTCTGCGAGGAGTTTTGAGTGTTCCTCTATTTTCTGTGAGAAATTTCTATATTCATTAGTACTTAAGGGTGGGGGTGGAGAGGGGGGGAGATGGGTGGAGTTTGTGTTCTTTCTTAGGTTGCTTGATTCGAGTTCTTTGATGGTTTCCTTGAAGACTTTGAAGAGGCGCTTTATGGCGTTTTCTATTCCTTCTTTTATTTCTCTTTTAAGGTTTCTGGAGTTGTTTAGATTTATAATGGCTTGTTTGTGGGCTGATTTCGCCTCTTCTATGTAGCTGTGGAGGGTGTTTGTTTCCCTAGTTGGTGTTTTATTTTCTTTTCTTTCTAGTAGTGATGTGTGTGCGAGGTAGGTGTAGTATTCTGATTCAGAATCGGTTTCCATTTCACTATACTGTGGTATATATATATTACTGTGTGCTGGTGTGGTTATTTCTGCAACTTCCTGTGTGGACGATGGTCTTTGTTTGGTTGGTGTTCGATGCATGTTGTTTAGTGATATTTGTTTTATAATAGTTACTATCTGAGTCTAAATTCAAAATATTCTGTAAATATTGCCGTTGGAATGGGTTGCGGCCCTAATATTTATGGAGTTTGATAAAAATGGTTGGGTACGGGCTGTGATTCACTAGAGTGATAATTTAACTGATTAATATTTATGTTTTCAAATAAGTATCTATTCGCTTGTTGGTGTAATTAATGTTGATTGTAGTTGCAAATGATTATAATGATGATATCAATACAGTGATAATACTTATTAAACTAATCTTATACTATATGTGCACAAGTATTATTACGAACAATTAAAGCGAGTGACACACAACAGTACTTAAATAATTTTAATATTTTAAAGAGTGTTTAATAATTTTCTATATAGATGTTAATTTTAATTTAGTTATATACAATAATTATTTTATAAAAAATGGTAAGTTTAATAATCTAAATTTAACTTATTAATGGTATTTTAGTTTCGTTATTCTTATATTTAATGGTTTAATTATAGTTTTACTTAGTATTTACTTCTAATCTAATAATTAGTAATTATTGTAATTTATGAAATAATAAATTTAAAATGTATTAAATGTATCAATTATTTTTCTATTTCTTCCACCCTGTTGTGTGTCAATCTTTATTTCTTAATTTGTTATCATTAGTTAAACTTTTCGTCACTAGGTGGCTCTAATTCAACAATACAGTTGTAATACAAGTGTTTAAATTTAAGCTGGTGACACACGACAGTTTTGAATTAATGTAATATATTGAAGTTCTAAAAATTGTTTATGTAGAGTTTATAATCTATTTCCGCTATGTATATTATTTAATTTATTTAATATTATACTACTTTGATGAATTTCTTATGAAGTGTAATACGTTAAACTTAAAATATGTTAATTATTTTAATTAAATTCTATTTCTTTTTACTATGGTGTGTGACTGTCTTTATATTTTATTACTGTTATCTACAGTTCAGCTTTTCGCCGCATGATGTCACCAACTTTAATTCACAGTCAGAGTACAATGGATTTTTCCAGAACAACTTAAGTGGATTACACACAACAAGAATATTTATTTGATATGATATTTTGAAATTTCTATTTCTATTTTAATTTGATTGATAAGTGAAAGTATTTAGTTTTGATTTCTTAATTTGTTCTAGATATTTTTAATTAACAATTATTTTATAAGTTTTGAATTTTTATTTAGTTATATGGATTCAAAATTTTCTTTACACAATTTATTTTCCTAGTTTAATATAAAATCTAATTACTAATGTTTAATGCTTTAATTAAATGTTTTGACTAAATCAGACTGAGAATGTTAAAGAGTTAAATTATTCGTTATACTAATACTATAAACTTAATATTTTTAAAATCTTCCTTTCGGTGTGTGTGCAATCCTCCTTATGTCTTGGCCTTGGGTGAGTGGTTTCCGCTTCTTACCACTAGATGTCGCCGGCTGCACGTGTGTTTAAAATTTTGTTTTTTGCTGT
>NC_059986.1:0-20000 GCF_912999745.1 Papilio machaon | reverse complement strand
ACTTACATGTTTATTTTATATTATGTTTACAAAGTGCCATGTTGGTATTTACTGTGGATTTATCAGTGTTTACAATTATTCTGGTTTTTATAATGCTTAATTCCACTTATTATGTTATAATTATCAATTAAGGTTTACAATTTTACTTAATTAATGGTACTATAAACATTTTTATTTTTAATCTTTTGTAATTTTACTTTACATTCTTTGTACCTGTTTTACTTGTTTACTTTACTTGTTTGTTCACAATATTTGTTGTTATTTATATTATAAACCATTATACTTGGTTGACTGATATTTGTATGATTTTGTCTCGGTGCCTTTTATATGCAATTTTACAAATTCTTCAAATCTCCATCCCTGCCTGTATATGTTTTATTTTTATATGATTCTATATGCATATGTGTGTGTTGTGTGTGTGTTTTAATTTGTTTTTATGTATTGTATATACTTGTGTTTATGTGAGTGTTGTTTGATTGGTATGTTTACTTTGTATTGTGTTGTTGTATTTTGAGTGTTATGTGTACACATTGTGTTTGTGTTATGTATTGTTTGTGTTTATGTATGTTTGTATTTTGTGTGCGTTTGTGTGTGTTTGTTTATATTTTTGTATATGTATTGGGTGTATGTTATACCTAAGTGTGATATACATATATATTTTAGTATTGTGGTTTGGTTGTTTTGTTTTATAAGTTTACTAATTTGTATAATACTATAGTTGTGAGTAATATATTAAATAAATATTTTGTGAATTTTGTTTTAGTCGCTGTGTTATACTTTTTATGTATAGTGTGTTATTTAATGTTAGTATAAATCCACTTTTACTGTTTTACAATGATTATTATTTTTTTAAATTTTGTTTGCATGTTTATTTACAATATTTGTTTATTATTTAATTTGTATAAAACTGTAATAGTGGTTTGTTTATATACCTAAGTGTGATGTACATATATATTTTAATATTGTGGTTTGGTTGTTTTGTTTTATAAATTTACTAGTTTGTATAATACTATAATTGTGAGTAATATATTAAATAAAATATTTATATGAGTATTGTTTTATTCGCTGTGTTATACTTTTTATGTATAGTGTGTTATTTAATGTTAGTATAAATCCACTTTTACTGTTTTACAATGGTTATTATTTTTAAAAATTTTTTGCATATTTATTTTACAATATTTGTATTTTATTTAGTTTGTATAAAACTGTAAAAGTGGTTTGTTTGTGAATGTGTGTGTTTATGTATTTTCTTAGCTTGTGTATGTGTATGTTATTATGTGTGTTTATATATTTATTTATATATTGTATATATGTATATTATAATGTGTTTAGTTGTGTTTGTGTTATATTTATGTATATGTATGTGAAATCTATGAGTATGCTATTGTTGACCGTGCTATTTGTTCCCATTTTCTTCTTATTGGGCATTCCTGGCTGAATGCGTTGTGATTGTGGTTGTTTACTTTTGCTTGCTTACAGTTACAGCATGTGGGTTCAGATTTGTTTTTCCATTCTTCACATTCAGATCGTCTGTGGGATCCTCCACAGTGGCTACATTTTTCTTCTTTATCTTTGCAGAACCGTTTGGGATGTCCATAACCCAGGCAGGTCGAGCATTGGATCAATGGTGATTGGTCTTCTACACGTAGCTTTTGTAAGTCTATCCGGACTTTACCAGCTTCCATCATGCTCTTCCAGACCTGGGGGGGGACTCTTATTACTACATGATTTGTTTGCGGATTTTTTGCTTTCTTTTTGTAGAGGATTTCCATTTTGTCTGTTTCAGTGTAGTTATTGAAAATATCTTTGTTTTGTTTCTGTAGGGCTGCCAGTATTTCCTCATCGGTGTTGTAGTTTAGTACATCCCTAATAACAACCAATGGGTTTTTGTTTTGTATATCCTGCACGTTTAGGTTTTCTGTATCTTTTAATTTTTCTTTTACTAGTTCTCTTTCTTTTTCTGTTTTAAAACCTATAATTATTTTCTGGTCCTTAGCTTTTCTTATTCTTTCTATTTCGACACCTCCCTCTTTAGCCTGAAGGGCCTTTCTAATTTTATCTAGAACCTCCTCTCCTGTATCTATTGGATTTTTAGATGTGATCTTTATAGAGTGTAGTGTTTGTTCTATTGTTTTTATTGGTGTGTTAGATGTTACTACTGATGCGTATGTTTTGCTTCTGTTGTTTTCGGTGTTTTGGTTTTTTATTATATTTTCGTTTAATTCTTCTATTCTTTTGCTGTTTTCTTGAATGATTTTGTTTCCCCTCTCCGTAATGCTTGCATATGTTTCTATTTGTTTGCTTATTCCATTCTCAAGTTTTTCCAATTTGTTCAAGTTATCCAGGGTGTCCAGTTTGTCCAACTTGTCCAATTTTACCGAATTTATTATGTTAGTCCTTCCCATCCCTTCCAACTCTTTGCGTATAATGTCCATCGTTTTGTTGTTCTCTGCGAGGAGTTTTGAGTGTTCCTCTATTTTCTGTGAAAAATTTCTATATTCATTAGTACTTGGGGGTGGGGGTGGAGAGGGGGGGAGATGGGTGGAGTTTGTGTTCTTTCTTAGGTTGCTTGATTCGAGTTCTTTGATGGTTTCCTTGAAGACTTTGAAGAGGCGCTTTACGGCGTTTTCGATTCCTTCTTTTATTTCTCTTTTAAGGTTTCTGGAGTTGTTTAGATTTATAAGGGCTTGTTTGTGGGCTGATTTCGCCTCTTCTATGTAGCTGTGGAGGGTGTTTGTTTCCCTAGTTGGTGTTTTATTTTCTTTTCTTTCTAGTAGTGATGTGTGTGCGAGGTAGGTGTAGTATTCTGATTCAGAATCGGTTTCCATTTCACTATACTGTGGTATGTATATATTACTGTGTGCTGGTGTGGTTATTTCTGCAACTTCCTGTGTGGACGATGGTCTTTGTTTGGTTGGTGTTCGTTGCATGTTGTTTAGTGATATTTGTTTTATAATAGTTACTATCTGAGTCTAAATTCAAAATATTCTGTAAATATTTGCCGTTAGAATGGGTTGCGGTCCTAATATTATGGAGTTTGATAAGAATGATTGGGTACGGGCTGTGATTCACTAGAGTGATTTAACTGATTAATATTTATGTTTTCAAATAAGTATCTATTCGCTTGTTGGTGTAATTAATGTTGATTGTAGTTGCAAATAATTATAATGATGATATCAATACAGTGATAATACTTATTAAACTAATCTTATACTATATGTGCACAAGTATTATTACGAACAATTAAAGCGAGTGACACACAACAGTACTTAAAATAATTTTAATATTTTTAAAGAATGTTTAATAATTTTCTATATAGATGTTAATTCTAATTTAGTTATATACAACAATTATTTTATAAAAATGGTAAGTTTAATTATCTAAATTTAACTTATTAATGGTATATTTGTTCGTTACTCTTATATTTAATGGTTTAATTTTAGTTTTACTTAGTATTAACTTCTAATCTAATAACTAGTAATTATTTGTAATTTATGAAATAATAAAATTAAATGTATTAAATGTATCAATTATTTTTCTATTTCTTCCACCCTGTTGTGTGTCAGTCTTTATTTCTTAATTTGTTATCTTTAGTTAAACTTTTCGTCACTAGGTGGCTCTAGTTCAAATACAGTTGTAATACAAGTGTTTAAACTTAAGCTGGTGACACACGACAGTTTTTGAATTAATATAATATATTGAAGTTCTAAATATGTTTATGTAGGGTTTATAATCTATTTCCGCTATGTGTATTATTTAATTTATTTAATATTATACTAATTTGGTGAATTTCTTATGAAGTGTAATACGTTACACTTGAAATATGTTAATTATTCTAATTAAATTCTATTTCTTTTTACTATGGTGTGTGACTGTCTTTATATTTTATTACTGTTATCTACAGTTCAGCTTTTCGCCGCTAGATGTCACCAACTTTAATTCACAGTCAGAGTACAATGGATTTTTCCAGAACAACTTAAGTGGATTACACACAACAAGAATATTTATTTGATATGATATTTTGAAATTTCTATTTCTATTTTAATTTGATTGATAAGTGAAAGTATTTAGTTTTGATTTCTTAATTTGTTCTAGCTATTTCTAATTAACAATTATTTTATAAGTTTTGAATTTTTATTTAGTTATATGGATTCAAAATTTTCTTTACACAATTTATTTTCCTAGTTTAATATTAATCTAATTACTAATGTTTAATGCTTTAATTAAATGTTTTGACTAAATCAGACTGAGAATGTTAAAGAGTTAAATTATTCGTTATACTAATACTATAAACTTAATATTTTTAAAATCTTCCTTTCGGTGTGTGTGCAATCCTCCTTATGTCTTGGCCTTGGGTGAGTGGTTTCCGCTTCTTACCACTAGATGTCGCCGGCTGCACGTGTGTTTAAAATTTTGTTTTTTGCTGTATTTTAGTATTAAACCTTTGTAAACTTCAGTTTTTTCACTGTATTCAAGTACACTACACTTAGATGAAATCCTGTATGTATTCCACTTCCCACTTTACACACAGTATTTAAAACAGCACGTGTTTGAAGTTAAAAGTATTTGTAAAATTTTATTCAATAATGAGAAAAATCAAATTTATATACTGCAAGAAAGGTCCATTTATACTGATTCCAATGATATAATTTAATATATAGGTCCTCGATTTACTTTCGGAGTTATTCCTCTGCGAAATTTTTGACTCTAACGGTTTTTAGTTTTTGCTTCATAACTTTCCACTAGATTGTCCAAAATTCACGATTCTTTCACTATTAGACGCACAACACTGAGACGCATCCAACGGTATACGACACTTTATAATTCTGCAACTTTTTTCTGCAACTTAAGATTTTCTTGCTCTAGAGCCGCGCGGAACGATCCGTTCGCCTTGGCGGTTGGCACGCGACTGGTTAGGTTAGGTTAGGTTAGGTTAGGTTAGGTTAGGTTAGGTTAGGTTAGGTTAGGTTAGGTTAGGTTAGGTTAGGTTAGGTTAGGTTAGGTTAGGTTAGGTTAGGTTAGGTTAGGTTAGGTTAGGTTAGGTTAGGTTAGGTTAGGTTAGGTTAGGTTAGGTTAGGTTAGGTTAGGTTAGGTTAGGTTAGGTTAGGTTAGGTTAGGTTAGGTTAGGTTAGGTTAGGTTAGGTTAGGTTAGGTTAGGTTAGGTTAGGTTAGGTTAGGTTAGGTTAGGTTAGGTTAGGTTAGGTTAGGTTAGGTTAGGTTAGGTTAGGTTAGGTTAGGTTAGGTTAGGTTAGGTTAGGTTAGGTTAGGTTAGGTTAGGTTAGGTTAGGTTAGGTTAGGTTAGGTTAGGTTAGGTTAGGTTAGGTTAGGTTAGGTTAGGTTAGGTTAGGTTAGGTTAGGTTAGGTTAGGTTAGGTTAGGTTAGGTTAGGTTAGGTTAGGTTAGGTTAGGTTAGGTTAGGTTAGGTTAGGTTAGGTTAGGTTAGGTTAGGTTAGGTTAGGTTAGGTTAGGTTAGGTTAGGTTAGGTTAGGTTAGGTTAGGTTAGGTTAGGTTAGGTTAGGTTAGGTTAGGTTAGGTTAGGTTAGGTTAGGTTAGGTTAGGTTAGGTTAGGTTAGGTTAGGTTAGGTTAGGTTAGGTTAGGTTAGGTTAGGTTAGGTTAGGTTAGGTTAGGTTAGGTTAGGTTAGGTTAGGTTAGGTTAGGTTAGGTTAGGTTAGGTTAGGTTAGGTTAGGTTAGGTTAGGTTAGGTTAGGTTAGGTTAGGTTAGGTTAGGTTAGGTTAGGTTAGGTTAGGTTAGGTTAGGTTAGGTTAGGTTAGGTTAGGTTAGGTTAGGTTAGGTTAGGTTAGGTTAGGTTAGGTTAGGTTAGGTTAGGTTAGGTTAGGTTAGGTTAGGTTAGGTTAGGTTAGGTTAGGTTAGGTTAGGTTAGGTTAGGTTAGGTTAGGTTAGGTTAGGTTAGGTTAGGTTAGGTTAGGTTAGGTTAGGTTAGGTTAGGTTAGGTTAGGTTAGGTTAGGTTAGGTTAGGTTAGGTTAGGTTAGGTTAGGTTAGGTTAGGTTAGGTTAGGTTAGGTTAGGTTAGGTTAGGTTAGGTTAGGTTAGGTTAGGTTAGGTTAGGTTAGGTTAGGTTAGGTTAGGTTAGGTTAGGTTAGGTTAGGTTAGGTTAGGTTAGGTTAGGTTAGGTTAGGTTAGGTTAGGTTAGGTTAGGTTAGGTTAGGTTAGGTTAGGTTAGGTTAGGTTAGGTTAGGTTAGGTTAGGTTAGGTTAGGTTAGGTTAGGTTAGGTTAGGTTAGGTTAGGTTAGGTTAGGTTAGGTTAGGTTAGGTTAGGTTAGGTTAGGTTAGGTTAGGTTAGGTTAGGTTAGGTTAGGTTAGGTTAGGTTAGGTTAGGTTAGGTTAGGTTAGGTTAGGTTAGGTTAGGTTAGGTTAGGTTAGGTTAGGTTAGGTTAGGTTAGGTTAGGTTAGGTTAGGTTAGGTTAGGTTAGGTTAGGTTAGGTTAGGTTAGGTTAGGTTAGGTTAGGTTAGGTTAGGTTAGGTTAGGTTAGGTTAGGTTAGGTTAGGTTAGGTTAGGTTAGGTTAGGTTAGGTTAGGTTAGGTTAGGTTAGGTTAGGTTAGGTTAGGTTAGGTTAGGTTAGGTTAGGTTAGGTTAGGTTAGGTTAGGTTAGGTTAGGTTAGGTTAGGTTAGGTTAGGTTAGGTTAGGTTAGGTTAGGTTAGGTTAGGTTAGGTTAGGTTAGGTTAGGTTAGGTTAGGTTAGGTTAGGTTAGGTTAGGTTAGGTTAGGTTAGGTTAGGTTAGGTTAGGTTAGGTTAGGTTAGGTTAGGTTAGGTTAGGTTAGGTTAGGTTAGGTTAGGTTAGGTTAGGTTAGGTTAGGTTAGGTTAGGTTAGGTTAGGTTAGGTTAGGTTAGGTTAGGTTAGGTTAGGTTAGGTTAGGTTAGGTTAGGTTAGGTTAGGTTAGGTTAGGTTAGGTTAGGTTAGGTTAGGTTAGGTTAGGTTAGGTTAGGTTAGGTTAGGTTAGGTTAGGTTAGGTTAGGTTAGGTTAGGTTAGGTTAGGTTAGGTTAGGTTAGGTTAGGTTAGGTTAGGTTAGGTTAGGTTAGGTTAGGTTAGGTTAGGTTAGGTTAGGTTAGGTTAGGTTAGGTTAGGTTAGGTTAGGTTAGGTTAGGTTAGGTTAGGTTAGGTTAGGTTAGGTTAGGTTAGGTTAGGTTAGGTTAGGTTAGGTTAGGTTAGGTTAGGTTAGGTTAGGTTAGGTTAGGTTAGGTTAGGTTAGGTTAGGTTAGGTTAGGTTAGGTTAGGTTAGTCGCGCGCCGGTTGCCGTACCGTGTGCATCGCTTCCGTGTCGCTCCGCATTTAAAATTAGATAAATGTGGTAAAAAGTGAAGTGATTTACTCGTGTTATACATCGGGAGATGCGCCTCGGCGAGACGCATCTAGTGATATATAATACATAGTGGGCAGAGACCAAATTAGTTAAGTTTTTAGTGTTTTAGTGTTTTAACGGTTATTTCGGGCGTGGCACTTTTTCGTCAAAGACTAAAAAGTGCTTCGATTTCGATGTGTGATATATCGGGAGATGCGTCTCAGTGAGACAAATCGACCGATATAGTTTTTAGTGTGGATAGAGACCAAATTAGTTAAGTTTTTAGTGTTTAAGTGTTGTAACGGTCGTTTTGGGCGTGGCACTTTTACGACAAATTCCAAAAGTGTTCCGATTTCGACGTGTGATATACCGGGAGATGCGTCTCAGTGAGACAAGCCGACCGATATAGTTTTTAGGGTGGACAGAGACCATAATAGTTTAGTTTTTAGTGTTTAAGTGCGTATCTTAGTGTTTGTAGAACTTTACTTATGAAAAGTCTACAATCGCTATGAGCGACCGAAACAAAGCGGCTTACGACATGGGGGAGGACACCTCCATGTCGGACTACACGTGCTCGGAGGACGAGGGCGCCTCAGGGCGCCGGCTGGGAGCCGCGGGCGCCGCGTGCACCGAGGACGCCGCAAGGCAAAACAAGGGAGGTAAGCCGCGGTCAGCGGGCATGACATTAAGGTTCCGAACGGGAACGACCCATAAACGGCCGTTGGCCGCTACATCAGCGGATGAGGACGCCCCGGCCGTGGCGCATAAAGTGGCCTCCTCTTCGACGAGGGGCCGCGTTAGGCGCCCGGTAGGGGTGTACAGCTTCCTCAAGGAGGCAAAAGACTACCTGGCTGATGGGGGGGATAGTGAGGGGGAGGACCCCGACCCAACCTACCGTCCAAGCGGTAGGAAGACGAGCCCCGTAGTGGCCTCTGCAAAAGCCTCTGACGACGGGACCCCCGACGCCCTATCCAGGGGCACGGTCGAGGCCCTCGCCGAGGAGGCTCTCAAAAGTGTAGAAAAGATTAAGGAGGAGATTAAGAAGAGTAGCCACCTAAAGGGTACCGTGTGGGGCCAAATTAACCGGGCCACTAAATGCGTTGTTGAAGCGGTTGAGGGCCTCCGCGATATAACGCCAGATGAAGAGCAGCGCAGGCTCCGCGCGGACAATGCTCGCCTTTCAAGGGAGCTGGATATTGTCCGCAATGAGCTGCGTGCCTTCAAGCAGGCGTACGTCGAGTCGCAGCGGAAGTCCGCTGCAGCCCCGAAAGAGGCCACAGGGCCACAGCAGCCCAACTTTGAGGAGGTGCTAAGATACGCTATGGAGGAAATGAAGGGGCAACTCCTGCAGTCGGTAGGCGGGATGATCAATGCCCGCCTACAAGACCTGGAGATGCGCCTTCCTCCGGAGCCCGTCATGAGGCCCCCCCTGCGTGCCGACCAACGGCAGCCGCCGCCGCCCCGTCACAAGTCCCGGTCGGGGCTCGTGGAGGGCGCCATGGAGGTGGATGGGGAAGCCCAGCCATCCCCGGCGCCCACACCTAGGGCGGTAAAGAAGGCGCCGAAGAAGGGCGCTGCAAAGCGGCCGACTGCCCCCCCGCCACCTCCTCCCTCCAAGGGAAAACAGGGGGCAGGACAGGCAGACGCGACCCCTCCCCCCCCAACCGCTGGAACAAGTGGAGAGGGGGAAGCCCAGACGGGGACTGTGGGCAACTCCTGGTCCGAGGTTGTCCGGCGGAAGAAGAGGGGAAATGCCGCTGTCGCTGCTTATTCCCCCCCCTCAGCCGGAACAACCCGGCAGATCGCCCCGGCCCCACCAAAGGCCGTTAAAATCGTGGCCCCAAAAACCGCGGCCATAGTGGTGACCCTCAAGAAAGGGGCCACCATGACCAATGCGGAAGGGGCCACGACTGACGCGAAGTACACCGAGGTCCTGGCAAAGGCCAGGTCCTCGATATCCCTGAGGGAATTCGGTTTGGAGTCGGTCAAGATCCGAACGAGCATGACCGGCTCCAAACTGATGGAGGTCGGGGGGACCTCCCCCGAGGAAACTGCTGACCGCCTCGCCGCCGCCCTGGTGGAGGCAGTAGGCAGCTGGGCGGACATCACCCGCCCAACCAAAATGGCCGTCCTCAGGATCACCGGTCTGGATGACACGGTGACCACTGAGGAAGTGGCGGCCCAACTGGCATCGGTCGGCGGATGTCCCCCCGGCTCCATGAAAGTAGGCAACATCAGGCCGAGCTTCTGGGGCGGCGGCTCCGCCCTGATCAAGTGCCCAGCGACTGCTGCTAAGGCAATCGTGAAGGCGGGACGAGTGGCCATCGGATGGACGATGGCCACCGTCAAAGCAGTGGAGGCCCAGCCATTGCGATGCTATAAATGCATGATGCTGGGCCACACTCGCGCTCTATGCCCAGCGGAGGCAGAGAACGGGCGTCTCTGCTTCCGCTGCGGCAGTGAAGGGCACAAGTCGGCAGAGTGCGAGGCCCCCTGCAAATGCACCGTGTGTGCAACGACGGGGCGCCCACACTCACATGTGATGGGGGGTGCCAAGTGCACACCCCCGTCGGTGAAGGGCAAAGCCCCGTCGTCGAGCAGAGTGCCTCGCACTCAGCCCCAACCGCACGGCAGCCGAATGGCTGAGGAGGAAGAAATGCAGGTATCTTAATGCCAAGACACCTGCATTTCGACCTACTACAGACGAACACCAACCACTCTGCCAGGGCACAGGACTTGCTCATGCAGTGCCTGGCAGAGTGGAGAATTGCTGTTGCGGTCGTGGCTGAACCCTACTTTGTCCCCCCCCAACCCAGTTGGTTCGGGGACACAGAGGGATCAGTCGCCATTGTGGCGCCGCCTTCGAGCCCGCAACCCCTCTCCCTCAGGGAGCGAGGAGCGGGCTACGTGGCGGTGAACTGGGGAGAAGTAGTACTCATAGGAGTCTACTTCTCCCCAAACAGGAACCTCCGGCAATTCGAGAGGTTCCTGGATGGCCTGGAGCCGGTTGTGCAGAGAGCATCACCGGCCCAGGTCATCGTGATGGGGGACCTCAACGCTAAGTGCGCAGCGTGGGGGTCCTCCATCACTGACCTGAAAGGGGCGCTTCTCCGGGACTGGGCCGTCATGATCGGCTTAGTTCCGGAGAACCAAGGCAACGCCAACACGTGCGTGCGCCGACAAGGGGGATCAGTCGTGGACGTCACGTTCGCGACCCCCGGCATCGGTGCACGCATATCGTGTTGGCGTGTCCTTGAGGAGGTGGAGACCCTGTCCGATCATCTGTACATCCGGTTCAGGGTCTCCACCGCGCCCCAGGGGTCACAGGCCCGGACGGCGGCGGCAGGACGGCGAGGCGCCCAGGGCTTCCCAAAGTGGCAGCTCTCGCGCCTCGACCCTGACCTGGCGGAAGAAGCCGCCATCGTCCGGGCATGGGCGGAGGAACCCCCCCAAACGGTGGGGGTCGACGAGAGGGCGGTGAGATTTCGCCGTGATCTGACCGCCGTCTGCAACGCCGGAATGCCCAGGGCGCGACGTGGCTTCGCGCCCCGGGAAGGCGTGTACTGGTGGACGCAGGACCTAGCCGCCCTGCGCTCCGCCAGTAACGCCGCCCGACGGGCATTCACCCGGTGCCGCAGACGGCGGAACAGAACAGAGGAGGAGCTGGAACGCCTTCACACCGAGCTGAGCTCGGCAAAGAAGGCGTTCTCCAGCGCGATCAAGGCCGCCAAGGACTCTGCCTATGCGGAGTTCTTGGCGACCCTAGACGCAGACCCGTGGGGGCGCCCATACCGCATGGTGCGGGCGAAGTTGAAGGTGGCGCCCCCCACGGAAACGATGGAGCCGGCGGTCCTTAGCGCGGTGGTCGAAGGGCTGTTCCCGGATAGCCCTTCTTTTGTACCACCGCGCATGACAAGAGACATGCCGGCGGACATCGAGACGCTGAACCGGCCTGACGCTCTCGCCCCACCTCCGATAACGACGGAGGAAATGGCCAGGGCGGCGGGCCGGCTCAGGGGGACCCGCAAGGCCCCGGGGCCAGACGGAGTGCCTGGCAAGGTTTTGCACATTGCGCTGGAACACCTCGGGGAACGCCTCCGCAGACTGTTTAACGACTGTCTAGCGGAGGGGCGTTTCCCCGGGGTGTGGAAGGAGGGGCGGCTGGTGTTGCTGAGGAAGGAGGGTCACCCCGTCGACTCTCCTTCCGGCCACCGGCCGCTCGTGATGCTGGATGAGGCTGGGAAGCTACTCGAAAGAGTATTGGCTTCCCGAATCATCCAGCATCTGGAGACGGAAGGGCCGCAGCTCTCCGAGAACCAGTTCGGGTTCCGGTCCGGGCGATCCACTCTGGACGCCCTGACCGCCCTGAAAAGGTTCTCGGAGGATGCGGCCGAGAGGGGACAGGGGGCGATGGCGGTGTCACTCGACATCGCCAACGCCTTCGGCTCCCTCCCCTTCGGAGTTATAGAGGAGGCACTTCGGTACCACGAACTGCCCCTCTATCTCCGGAGGATTGTGGGACACTACCTGCGAGAGCGGGTAGTGTCCTACATGGGGAGGGAGGGAAGAGAGGAGCGGCGGATGGCCTCCGGTGTTCCTCAGGGGTCCGTCCTAGGACCCCTGCTTTGGAACATCGGCTTTGACTGGGCCATCCGCGGGGAGGTGCTGCCCCGGATGGCTGTCATTTGCTACGCGGATGACACGATGATAGCCGTCCGGGACACCACCTGGAGGAAAGTCAAGAGGAGGGCGGAAGCCGGGGCCACCCTGTTGGTCCGGAGGATCGAGGCGCTCGGACTCCGCGTGGCACTCCACAAAACCGAGGCCCTCTGCTTCAAAGGGCCGAGGTGGAGAGTGCCCGCAGGAGCGACCCTCCGGATCAACGGGGACGAGGTCGAGGTTAAGGCCCGGATCAAGTATCTTGGCCTTATCCTCGATGGGGGTTGGCGTTTCGGAGATCACTTTCGGACGCTAACCCCCCGACTCGTCGGCGCGGCTTCCGCACTCGCCAGGCTCCTCCCGAACCTGAGAGGTCCGGGCGTGCAGGTGAGACGACTGTACGCCATGGTCGTTCGCAGTATGGCCCTGTACGGCGCGCCGATATGGGCAGAAGCCCTTGACGCGCCAAACAGGGCCCTCCTCCGCAGGCCGCAGCGCATCGTTGCGGTGCGCGCATGCATGGCCTACCGCACGGTTGGCCATGCAGCGGCCTGCGCTTTGGCCGGCACTCCCCCGTGGGAGATAGAAGCGGGTGTGCTGGCCGAAGCGTACCGGGAGCGGGCCGAGCAGAGAGCTCGGGGCGAAGCCCCGGCTCCAGAGGAGCTCGCCCGGTCCCGGGCGGAAAGAAAGCGAGCGACCATAGAGCTGTGGGCTGCTGGCCTAGCGGACGCCGAATACGGCGCCCGCACCATAGAGGCCATACGCCCACGGCTCTCGGACTGGTGCGGGAGGCGCCACGGCGCAATCACATATAGACTTTCGCAGATGCTGACAGGCCACGGGTGCTTCGGGCGATACCTTCACCGAATACGAAGAGAGGAAACGATGTCGTGCCACGAGTGCGGCGCTGATGAGGACACCGCGCAACACACCCTTCAGGTATGTACAGCGTGGTCCGAAGAGCGCCGCACTCTGGTAGCGGCGATTGGTGATGACCTCTCACTCCCAGGCGTAATTCGCGCCATGCTGGGCAGTGAGGGGTCATGGGAGGCGGTTTCCTCCTTCTGCGAAATTGTAATTTCGCAGAAGGAGGAAAGGGAGCGAGAGCGCGAGGATAATCCCCTCGCGCCCCCGCTCAGACGCAGGAGAGTGGGGAGAAGGAGGCGGGGTTTCGCCGCCGTACTTCTCCCCGCAAACCATGCGTGAGAGGGAGGCCCCTTCAGGGCGATAACGCAGGCGGGGCCACGGAAGAAAGCTAAAGCGTTCCCGTGGCGCCCGCCATAATGCGTTAGAGGGCAGTCAGGTTTTAGTGGGTATTCCGGTCACCTTCTGTGGCCGGCGAGTCCCACACTCCCTACGCCATTGCACAGCCCGGCGTAGGCGTGCGTAAACGCATTTCCTGACTTTAAAAAAAAAAAAAAAAAAAAAAAAAAAAAAAAAAAAAAAAAAAAAAAAGGTTAGGTTAGGTTAGGTTAGGTTAGGTTAGGTTAGGTTAGGTTAGGTTAGGTTAGGTTAGGTTAGGTTAGGTTAGGTTCCACGGACCTGCTCGGTTGTCCGAGTGGGCGGAGAGGAGTACTCCGACGTGGCGCGTCCCCGGGTGGTGGATAGGGGAACGCCCCGGCTTCGGCTGGGGTAGGGCTTCGGCCCCGCGAACCAAACTCTAGGGTCGGTCATCGTGTTGGGTGTTGCACATGACCGACCCACCTGGAGAGGGCCGTCAGTGGTGGGTCACAGCAGTGACTCCGCCCTGACCATGCCCAACCGGGGTCGCACCGGCAGATGCGACGTGGTGGGGCCGCGGGGGGTGTGGGTGGGTACTGGTTTATCCTGCCCATCTTACAGCCCTCGTGGCCGGATGTGGGGTGAGGTCGTGGGGGCTGTGGGTGGGTAACCCCCTGCAGCCCTCGTGGCCAGATGTGAGGAGACGGATGGATGTGTGATGGAGAGGCCGAGGGGGGATACTGGTTTTCCAGTCCCCTCTGCGGCACGTAGAGTAGGGCAGAGGGCGGGCCGTTTGGTTCCGCCGGTGGGGGCTGGGGTGGTAGGACAAAAAAGATCCTACCTCTCTGGCTCTCACCACTTAGGGAGAGGCGCTTCGGCGCCAGACGCACGGCCCGAGCTTTGGTTAAGGCCCAGCTGATACAAAGCTCGGGTCACCGCGTGTAGGTGGGCATGAGGGTTTTTAGTGGGTATGGCTGAACGACTGTAGGCGAGTCCCACACTCCCTGCGCCATTGCACTGCCCGGCGCAGGGGTACGGAAGTGTATTTTCCCTCGTTACAAAAAAAAAAAAAAAAAAAAGGTTAGGTTAGGTTAGGTTAGGTTAGGTTAGGTTAGGTTAGGTTAGGTTAGGTTAGGTTAGGTTAGGTTAGGTTAGGTTAGGTTAGGTTAGGTTAGGTTAGGTTAGGTTAGGTTAGGTTAGGTTAGGTTAGGTTAGGTTAGGTTAGGTTAGGTTAGGTTAGGTTAGGTTAGGTTAGGTTAGGTTAGGTTAGGTTAGGTTAGGTTAGGTTAGGTTAGGTTAGGTTAGGTTAGGTTAGGTTAGGTTAGGTTAGGTTAGGTTAGGTTAGGTTAGGTTAGGTTAGGTTAGGTTAGGTTAGGTTAGGTTAGGTTAGGTTAGGTTAGGTTAGGTTAGGTTAGGTTAGGTTAGGTTAGGTTAGGTTAGGTTAGGTTAGGTTAGGTTAGGTTAGGTTAGGTTAGGTTAGGTTAGGTTAGGTTAGGTTAGGTTAGGTTAGGTTAGGTTAGGTTAGGTTAGGTTAGGTTAGGTTAGGTTAGGTTAGGTTAGGTTAGGTTAGGTTAGGTTAGGTTAGGTTAGGTTAGGTTAGGTTAGGTTAGGTTAGGTTAGGTTAGGTTAGGTTAGGTTAGGTTAGGTTAGGTTTTTTTTTTTTTTTTTTTTTTTTTTTTTTTTTTTTTTTTTTTTTTTTTTTTTTTTTTTTTTTTTTTTTTTTTTTTTTTTTTTTTTTTTTTTTTTTTTTTTTTTCCCGTAATCCCCCGACATATTTTCGGGTCGGAGACTTTATTAACTCTTTATTTTATTACAATTTGTTAAAAGTTCTTATATGTGTAAGTTTAGTACTAAATAATGGTGCAAATATTGCTGCAATGTGCGGCTTTACTCTGGGTATGAGGACATACCCTCAAGGAAGCCGCACTGGTACTTGGCCGTTTTTGCCGCAATATTTGCACCATTATTTTACAATTTCCTAATATTGTAGACCCTATTGGCTTTAAACGTGTTTTCTTGCATTTTTCAGATTTCCGCTGGATGGCTGCTGTGTTCTTTTGCTTGATTGAGAAGATGGTTTGTATATTTTTTATTTTTCTTTCATTTGTACTACTGACTTTTCCTTTATTGATTTTAATTCCAGTAGATTTCCCCGGATCTGGGAAAGGTATGGACGACGCGGTCCATAAGAGGCCGCCCTCCGTTTGTGGTTGGTGGCATAGATAGGCACGCCACCCCTCTTTTGTTACTTTTTTGTTATCCCCATTTTCATCCACTCCTCTCTCAGTCCGTTGTCCTCTCCATTTAGTGCTGCTTATGGTGTCCATAGCACATCTGATTCCATTTTTCCTCTCCGGAACCAAAAGCGACATTGATGGCGTAGACCATGCAAGGCTGCTCTCCGCAAATGCTTGGCGACATAGATGAGCATGTCGCCCCCCATTTGTTACATTGTTGTTTGCCTTGTTTTCCTCAACGCCGCTTTCGGGCCCTTGATGATCCAGGTAAGTGCTATTTGTGGTGTCCCTAACGTGTCCGTTTTTATTGTCTCTCTCGGAAACCGAGGACAGTGTGGATGTCGCTGACCATACGAGGCCGCTCTCCGTAAGTGCTTGGTGGCATAGATAAGCATGCCACCCCACTTTTATTACGTTCCTGTGTACCTCGATATCCTCCACATCGCCCTCGGACCGTTGATTCGTCAAGTTGTTTTTATCGTACTTGGCTTCGGTATTTTCCTCCGGAAACGTTTTCGGCGCGATTGTCGCGAACCATATGAGGTCGCTCTCCACGAGTGCTTGGTGGCATAGATCAACATGCCACCCCGCATTTGTGACCTTTTTGTGTATCTTTTCTAGTTTCGCACCGCTTTCGGTCCTTTGGATTTTCCCGTCGCTTTTACACCATGGGCCTTGATTGCTCGGGACAACCTCAGCAATACGTGATGGCGGTTCGCGCTATTGCATCCCATCTTCTCCGTATTGGACATTCCCGATCAAAGATGTTGTGATCAAGTTTGTCCATCCCTTCCTGTCTGCAGTGGTAACATTCTGGTTTCTTCCCCATTTTATATGCCTCGCAGTTTGCTTTCCTATGCCCGAAGTCCCCGCAGTGACTGCATAATTCTTCCAGAGATTTACATAGTCGTAGCGGGTGCCCATACTCGAGGCAGTTCGCACACTGCACGAGAGGCGATTGATCTTCAACGCGCACTCTCTGCAGGTCGATCCGCACTCTGCCCACCTCGGTCATTTTTCTCCATAGTTGTGGAGGCACCCGTAGGACTATGTGTCGGGTGTGGATATTTCTTGTATGTTTTTATAGACGATTTCAATTTCCTCTATCCCCTCTACATCTTTCAACATTTCTTTATTTTGAATTTTCAGTGCTGTTAATATTTCTTCATCCGTGTTATAGTTAAAAACGTCTTTAAGTACTACTAGGGGATTCTTGTTTTTGATATCCTTCACTTCTAGATGTTCCTCAGCCTTCTTTAGTCTTTTCTTTAATTTATTCCTTTCTTCTTCTGTCTCACACCCAACGATCACCTTTCTATCCTTTGCCTTCCTTATTTTGTCCACACATACTCCTCCGTCTTTGGCATTAACCACTTTTCTTATTCTATTTAGTACCTCCTCTCCTGTCTCAGTTTCGTCCTTGGAAGTTACCACAACAGAGTGTAAAGTTTTCTGTTGCGGTATCTTTACTCCTTGTGTCACTGCGTTGGCATATGTGTAGTTTTGTTTGTGAGCTACTTTCTGTTCCTCCAATGTATGTTTTAACTCATTAATTTTTTCATTGCTCTGTTGTAATAGCTCAGCTTGCTTTTCCATTTTCTCAATTAAAATTTTGCCGAATTTTTCAATTTTATCCATTTCCCGCTCTTTTTCAATTTCTGGTTCTGGTTTCTTTTCTTCTTTCTTCTTCTTTCCTCCTTCGTTCTCTCCCTTACCCTGTATTTCTTCTTCCAGTTCCTTAATTATTTTATAAAGGATGTCTATGGCTAGGGAGACTTCGTTTTTAATTTCAGTCTTGATGTTTCTCGACTGTGACAGGTGTATTTTCGCCTTACTCACCCATGCTTTTGCTTCTGTAGCCCTGTTTCTATACTTCGGAGAGTTATCGGATGTGTCTTTATTTGTATCTTTATTTATGTTTAGTTTGATGTTCAATTTTTTGTGAGCTTCTTTGACTAAGTTTCCTTTTTCTTTTTCGGGAGGAGTGGATTTATCTGCGGGGGCCATTTTGGAGGTCCCCGGTCTGTCCATGTCAGGGGAAAGAGCCCTGCCAGCCCTCTTTTCCGGTGTACGAATGCCGAACATGGTCGGGGGATCGTGTCAATATAGACTTAAAACAATGTCAATATAAATATTAAAATAAAGATAAAAAATTTTTAAAGATACAAATTTGTTTTGTTTTAAGAGCTTAAAATTTTACAAACTAAGGGGCAATAGGCCCTGTCAATAGACTTACACTAGTATTGTGGGCAAAAACCCTTACAATACACTAACTTATATCTAGATAACTATTTGGGCAAAAGCGCCTGTCAGAATATTAATAGCAAACTTATAACTAATATTGATGACAAAAGTCTAATCAATATATATACTTAAAACAACAAGGATTGACCCACTTTATAAATTCAATATTTATTTTAATACTTTGTTACCAACTAAGTATTAAACAAATATTGAGTCAAATATTAAATATTAAAACCTTTGTAAAGCAGTACTGAAATTAGAATTGAATTTAAAACTTAAAGATATTTCAGTACTGCTAGTTAATATAATGTGGATAAGCCTCTTAAAAGAATTTAATTTTAATTTAGTAGAATTAATATTAAAGTTTTATAGTTAAATAAAATTGATTAAAACAAAGTAAAAACAAATAAAACAGTTAAATTAAAGTAGTAATTAAGTAAGTTTGAGTTAAAACTTCTGGTCTTATCCACAGTATTTACACAATATATTATACAAAATTTTTAATTTACAATGGTAAAATTAATAATGAAATGTATATATTTATAATTAGAGTAAAACTAAATAAAATTAAAATTAAGATTTAAATTTTTTAAAATTAAAATTAAAGTTTTGGTCTTATCCTTGTTGTCTTACTAACGATGCCCTATTGTTACAGTGCCGGCCGCCGCATTCCTTTCTTTGTTCTCTTAATGACTTCGGGCGAGCTCTCGGCCACACAATGGGCGTATGCAACAACAATGTATTGTAAGTATCGTAAGTATTGTAAGTATTGTAAGTTTACGTAAACAAGTATTTTTGTTTATGTTTCACAAAAACTTTTTATTTTCAACTTCTTATATTTAATTTATGATTACAGCCAAAAATTTTTTTTAATTAAAGTCCACCTTTAAATAAATTAATAATTACAATAATTAACCAATTAATTAATTAATTAAAGTAATTAGGATTAAAAACAAAATTAAATTTAAAATTAAGTATAGATTTAAATATAGAATTCAGTCAATATTTAAAAATTTAAAAATTTTACTTACAATACAAGTTGGTTATTTAACTTTCTAATTTTACAATTTAATAAAGTAATACAATAATAAGGCAATAACGCCTGTCAGATTTTTACATAAACTTATCACTAATATTGCGGGCAATAGCCACGGTCAATATATTTAGTTAATTACAAAATTCCAATTAATTTAACAAATTTTTTCCGGGAGGGAATTTTTACAAAACTTTCTTTTGCTATTTTCTCCGGCCCCTTTCGTCCGATCTGGACGTTCGAGGTGTCAAAGTTATTTTTTCGTCGAGACCTTTCTTTTAAGACCACTCCCACTATTCTGGTACCAGTATTTCTGGTGCCAGTTTTTGGTTTCAAATTACGAAAAACCAAAATTTTATTTAAAATTAATTGTTTTTAAAATCTTAAATTATAGCTTCCCTGTTATATAGTGGGTCACTATGCTTTGTAGGTCATATTTACAATTATTTATAGATATATTTACACTTTTATGAAATTTTACAAAACTTTGTTTACCTTATTCTAAGTTGTTTCACACTAAAATCCTTAACTTTTTCTTGCACTTTTTTATTGTTTATTGTTCACTACACTGTCCTCTGTCTATTCACTATATTTTCTTATCAATTAATCCTTAATGTCCTTATATTTTCACCATTTTTTGTCAAAGTGTTTTAATCAATCACGACCTACTGTGATTAATTTGTCATAACTTTTAAAATACTAGCCTAAAAAATCCAAGAGAGGTATCAAAATGTTCGTCAGGAGTTGTAGATTCAGTTTTAATAAATTTCGATATAGGTCGCAGATTTACTTTTCGAGCTACGATTTTTTGAAAAAGGGGGAAATTTTTTCCCCACTTTCTGCCTCAATATCTCCTTTGTCTGATGTCCGATTTTAATTTTGATTACACCATCAATCTCGGTTTTTCGCAGGCTTTCCAACGAGGTGTGTCACGTCCCTCTAGAAGTCTTGGATCCAGGACCTCGTGTCCACGCGGTTTACTTCTGCAGGTGATTTTCCGCGGTTTTCCTCAGCGGAAAATTCTGGAAGCTGGCCGAGGACCTAGATCTCGTCAAGATCTTTCGATCGATACCCAAAAAAGGGTATGTTGTCGATCGTTTTCGAGCGGCGTTATTTTTTGAAGGTCAAATTTCTTCAAATTTTCAAGTTTTTTGGCTCTAAAAATTTCTTCTTTCACTTTTTTATTCTGAAACTTTCACTGTTCGAACCACCGGATTTTTGCGCGTCCAACGATATATCGCACTTATAATTTTGCGGAAATAATCCCACAACTTGGAATTTTTTCACGTTTTCGACGTACGGAG